>NC_048303.1:91353438-91399048 GCF_013100865.1 Trachemys scripta elegans | reverse complement strand
TGCAGTGGCTGATGTCCATACTATCCTCCTTCTGTCAGCGATGTGCATCCTCAGCAGGAGCGCTTCCACCAACTGAACAGGTATCAGAGGGGTAGCCGTGTTAGTCTGAATCTGTAAAAAGCAACAGAGGGTCCTGTGGCACCTTTGAGACTAACAGAAGTACTGGGAGCATAAGCTTTCGTGGGTAAGAACCTCACTTCTTCATATGCAAGAAGTGAGGTTCTTACCCACGAAAGCTTATGCTCCCAGTACTTCTGTTAGTCTCAAAGGTGCCACAGGACCCTCTGTTGCTTTTTACAGATTCAGACTAACACGGCTACCCCTCTGATACCTGTTCAGTTGGTGGAAGCGCTCCTGCTGAGGATGCACATCGCTGACAGAAGGAGGATAGTATGGACATCAGCCACTGCAATAATTACTGCAGTGGCCCTAATATAGGTCGACTTAGGGCTGTAGTGTAGACATTCCCAAACTCTGGATATCCCTTCCAATATTTAAAACTTGCTATAATCTACAATAACACTCAGCTGCTTAAATTGATGGCAATTTAGTCTACTTGCCTTCCAAAACACAATTTCAGACTTACCACAAGTTAGAAGAATTAATGTAGCTCGTATAGTTATTGGATAAACTGATTTTAGATTGAACTGTAATTTTATTCAGTTCTTTATACTTCCATCCGTATATTTTACACATTTATTTGCTGGTCTGCATTCTAAACTTGGTATGTCTCATACTCGCTTATTCATCCGTAAACAAGCCCTACCTGTTTGTTGTTAAATACAGTATATAAAGTAGTCTTGCAATTCTGTTTGATGAATGTGTTTTGTGGAGTGGCTGGGAGGTTGAGTGAATAAATAGGAGTGTCGTGTTTTTGTTTTGTTTTTTTCTTTTTTCTTTCTCCCCTCATCATGGTAAAAGGAGGTATGTAGGGTGGTTTTTTTTTTTTTTTTTTTTTTTTTTTTTTTTTTTTTTAGCATAGGCTGGTAAACTTGCATGACAGGCTTGCAAGGTTTATGAAGTATATCTTGTCTGAATGAATAAATACAGTATATAACTTGATCTCCAGATGAAGCCAAAAATATATATCCCTCGATGCAAGGTTGGGAAAAGTTTGCTCAAGAGCCACATCTAATTTTCACACTGGAACAGAGATGCAGCCTGTAGAGACTACACATTCCAGGATGCAAAGCTTGATCCTGAATCAAGTTGCCTAGCTAGATCACTTCAAAGATATGAGCTGCCTAGCACTTCCCCCTAAAAGATAAGGGGATAGCCACGGGCTCTGTTGTAGATGTCTGAGGTCCTCATATTGGCAATCACTGCCTCTTGCTTAACGTAGCTGGTAAAAAATTTACCCCATTGCCTTCTTCATAGAGTCTGAGAGAGATTTTAAGAAGCTTATTTGTTAAGTTAATTTTACTGTATGAGGCATTTAGTTAGGAAGGCGTATTTAAGTGGGATGTCTGGGAAGCTTCCAGGTTATGTTTTCTCACATCTGAAGTTCAAGAACCAAGAAGGTGGCAGAGGTAAAAGACATAGAAATCAGAAAAGGGGGAAAAATATGGGCCAAGTAGAATGGGAGAAGTGGGCAGACTGTTAACTTTAGAGTAATAACTGGTAAAAGCAAATAAGTAGTCTAATTATATTTTACTTGTGTTTATTTTTAAGAGATGAAATTGGGTTAATACCCTGTCCTGAAGCCAGGTATAACCGGAGCCCTATAGTCCTCGTAGAAAACAAGCTTGGCGTGGAGAGTTGGTGTGTCAAGCTTCTTTTGCCATATGTCCACAACAAACTCCTCCTCTATAGACAAAGAAAGCAATGGCTGAACAAAGATGGTAAGTTACTTGGCTGACTGAATTCCTGTATCTTTCCTAGTATATAGTTTCTGATCATCTCTGATACAACACAGTCCACTTTAAAGGTATACTTGGTAGTGTATTGGAATAACCTAGTGAAATGGGGAGGGGGAGAGGAAATTGCAAGTTGTTTCTACCTAGTTGAGATTCCAACTCCTTTTTTGTCCCCAAGTTGTAAGTGGCGTAGAGAGAAGCTATTCCTTTGCCTAATTCAGGAGAAATGTTACTGTGTTGGGAGGAAATTTTATCTAACTCTCCTTGGTCAGGAGACTGGTGATATATAGCTTTTGGTGGAAGAGGAGTGAGGGATTTTCAAGGCTTATAGGACCCAAGGGGGAAATCGTTTATATAAACAAATCGATATTCTAGAGCTCCTGTTTACTTTATTAATTCACTTTCGCAAATTTCTAAAGATATTGCTGACTTTGAATAGTTTTCACAGCCCTTTTCCTAAAAAGGATGTTAAGTTCTGCTTCATTTGTGGGAGTATAAGTTAGAGAGGAGGGAAGCTATGAAATTTGACAAATGACTTTTATTGATAAAATCACTTTTTCTGTAAAACAAAGTTGTGTTTTATGTAAGCTATGGATGAAGGGTAAGATCTGTCTAAGCAATGTGAAATTTCCCATTGTTATTCCATTGAAACATAGACTTTGTCTCTCTGTGAAAAACTGAAAATACAATATACCTCTTGTAAATGGACTGAAAACTCTGTTCAGTAGATTGGTACAGCAGCGTGGATGTTACCACCACAAATCTATTGCATTGTGGAGAGATGGGTGGGAGAATCTCCTTCGAGTCACAGGATCATGCTAGTATCAGAGGGGTATCTGTGTTAGTCTGAATCTGTAAAAAGGAACAGAGGGTCCTGTGGCTCCAATACTTCTGTTAGTCTTAAAGGTGCCACAGGACCCTCTGTTCCTTTTTATAGGATCATGCTAATATACTTTAAAAATGTGAACAAGAAAGGAAAGGAGGACTGTGTTGAAAGTGCTTTGCTACAGTGGCACGAGAATACTCAAACATCTTATAGGTCTATCATCATATCACACAATAGATTATAAGATGCCCTCTTTCCTGCCCCAAAGCCGTGGAAAATAGAAGTGCGTTACAGCATACCCTCATGGCCAATGGATTTGAGCTGTTTCAAACCAAAGGGTACATTGAACTCCAAAGTCCATGGCCCCTCACAGATCGTGCCTTGCTGTCAGCACCCTCTCAGTCCTGGTGATTGTAGCTGTGACAAGATTACATGGGCACAAAGGCAACCTTAGGTAGGTTCTGAGATATTTAGAGCTATTTTAGGTTAAAACCATTACCTTTAAATGACACTGGGAAACCAGGAGGCAGCTGATGCAAATCCTAGAATGCAATAGGGTCTCCTAATGAGACATACCACTTACTAAGTGAGCTGCAGTACTCTGCACCAGTTTGAGTTTCCAGGTAGATTTTTAGATGTATCCCCAAGTAGGGTTTGCCTAGATTAGGGAAGGACATCTATATTCGCTAGTCCCAATTTTTCACTAGTGTAGACACGTCTTGATTTAGGTGGTTGAAGTCCATCGTAAGCACTCCATTATTTATGTTTTACGTGAGGTATAGAACTGGTTGTCTTCAACCTAATGTTGGCATGTTAGTCCCTTTTGAATTGCTAGCTCTCACAAGAGCTTCATATATATATTCTGGGTAATATGAAGGAAGATGTTTGAGCCTTCTGGGACTCTGCCTGTGAGCAGTCTAGAGATGGAGGAGGATGCCCATAATTAGGGCTCTGTGTTTGTCACAGAGGTCACGGATTCCATGACTTCCTGCGATCTCTATGGCTTCTGCAGCGGCCACTGTGGCTGACCTGAAGACCACCCAAGCAGCTGACCCTGGAGCCAGCTGCTCAGGCAGCCCTGGGGACAGCCACACCAGCTACTGCTGGTGCAGCTCTGCAGCCAGCCACACCAGCCTCTGCTGGAGTGACCCTGGCCCCGCTGCACCAGCCCCTGCTCTGGCAGCCCTGGGCAGCTGGCTCCAGGGACTGCTCTAGCAGCAGCCGATGCAGCTGGTCCTGGGGGCCACCTGAGCAGCAGTCCCAGGGGCAGCCGGAGCAGCTGCAGCTCAGCGGCTCCCGGCAGCGGTCCTGGGGGAGCTGGAGGAGTAGCAGATGGAGCAGCTATTGGCCTCCTGAGCCTCCCTCCCTCCCTCAGCGGTGGCCGGAGTAGCCACTGACCCCCTGGGCCTTCCTCCCCCCAGGTCTCCCCCGATAGTGTCCCCTTCTCCCCCCCACCCCCGAAAAGTATGCGTGTCATCTTTGTTTTTATTTGGCTGACCAGAAAATAAAATAAAATAAAATAAACGTACAGCATCTAGGGCCGCATTCACTTCTTGCAGCTGAAGAGACTCTCCTCTCTGAAAGCAGCCCTGTGCAATGAGCAAGTATGCTGCTGCATTCTGCATAAACCTCACCCAGCAGCAAAGACCTGCTAAAAGTGAATTAAAAAGTAACCAAATCATCTGACCATAAGGCATGTCTTGCTTTTGCAGTACTGTCACAGGATAAATAAAGGAGCAGCAGAAAACCACTCCTATTTTGTCCTATGGCTGACGCATGGCTTTCCATGGAAAGAATGGCAAAAAATGTCCCTAAAATTCATAAAGGGAACCATAGACTCAAAACCCTCACTTCTCTCAGAAAAAATTATCTGCTATTTTTGCAAGTAATGGCTAAGATGATTCTAAGTGAAGGAAGTGTACTTTTTCTGTTTGTCCTCTTCATGCATTTGACAACACTTTTTGAATAGTTTCACTCTATTCCCTGTATAGTCAATTGGCTTCCCTTGTTTATGTGGGTTTTTCACATGGCATTAGGGGCTGAAATGTTTAACATAGTAAAATGTGATTTTTTTTTTTTTTTTTTTACAGTCACAAAAGACAGAGGTACAGAAGTGTTATCTCTGAAACTACTCTAACTCTTTAGTCAGTTTAAATGGAATAATAAATAGACTTCAAGTTGGTGGTGTTCCTGATCCTTGACATAATAAGGTTCACTAACTTGGAAATTTGTCTGATACATGGTTGTAATCCTTAATAGGATTAATTAACATTAGTTTGGCAAGTGCAGTCACATCAAGTATAAACAAAGTTTGTTTTTAAACTATTTTTAATGTCCGATTTAGCTTAGCTAAAACTTTGTTTAGCACAGTTGACCCACTGTATAGTGAGGCTACATAGTAATTACACACAAAAACAAAATTGCAACCTTAACAATGATTTTTAAAGTCAAGCACTCAAAAGCTAGGAAAAAGCCAGAATTAAGGTTGCTTGTGCATCCTAGTACCAGTTTGCTGGCCCAGCCAATCCTACTTTTCCCCCTTGAGGCTTGCTAAGTCCCGATCTCCCCACTGACTTTCCAGTTTTCCGCCCTGTCCCCACACCCAAACATAGTTTCCTTGACCAGTCAGTCCCAGTCTCCCTCCAGCTCCTCATGCAGTCTGTGCTTTTCCCCCCCACTGGCTCCCACTCGTTCTCCTCCTGGCTTCCTAGCCAGTTTCTCTCTCCTCCAGTGCCAGTCTTACCAGACTCCTTGTCTTAAACTAGTACTTTCCTTTCCCTTGGTCTGTGTGTGGTTTTTTTTGTTTTTTTTGTTTTTGTCCCACATGCATTTGAAGCCAGCCACGGGGTCACTGAGGGCACAGGAGAGACATGCTCTTGGTTCCTGTGGCTGGCCCCACCTCACTTGACCCCAATTACCAAGCAAGTTCAAATTGCAGTTTTTTTTCCCAGAGGCTTATAATATGGCCATATTTGGGTGGATTTCCACAAGGACAGGAAAAAGGCACATTCCTGACAAAGGGCGCTCCTTTCCAAATTTCAAATCTCTGCTCCGAAGTATGGGGGCACTAGAGTATTTCAAAGAGAATGTTTACAATTTTTTTTTTCTTCTTCTTCTTAGCCTTGTTCTCAGAAACAGCTGAACCGTTCTGGGTGAAATTTTCCCAAAACTTTCAGCATGAGACAGTTATCCAGCATGGAAAATTCAGCCCAAATGGTTAAAGTTTGGCCAAGTTACAAGCAACTGAAAACAGGGTCTTATAATGGGTATGTCAGGCAACCTTAATCATAAGCCATGCTGTCTGCCCCACCTACAATATTACTTAAAGAATGGACTAAGGAAGGAAAACATACTATACCAGTGATGAGTTACATTGCAGGAATTGGTAATACCTTAGGTTAAGCATTTATTTATTAATGTACAAAATAAGATGCTCAGGGCTCTTTCTTGTCTTGAGAGGAAAGGAGGTTGCAATTTATAATACTGAACATTCAAGAGATTTTTCTGTTTTAATAATCACAGATTGGAGAAGCCACCAGAGGAATTATATGAAAATCCCAATTGCCCAAGTGGGGGAGTTATGCTGGTTCACATTTAGCAGTGATGTATGTCCATCTCTGTGTTTTCTTCCTTACAAGAAATGACCATTTTGTCATCTAGTAGGTTGCTTAGATGAATCTTGCATTTGTGGTGAATTTACTTTAGAAGAGTCATTATCTCCTTTATTATCTTGATCTATTTTGAAAAAGGATAAGTCTGACATGTTTGTATAACGTGATTTTTTTTTTTTTTTAAGTAATGGTGGTGTATTCAGAGCTTTTGCCTTTTATCATGTCTGTAACTATAAATAAATAGTATTTTAAAAAATTCCAAATATTTTAAATATTCCATTTTCTTATCATTGCTTCTCATTTTTGAGACGCTATTATGAAAAAGGTGTGTCTGAAGCAGGCACAACTTACTGCGCACCCCTGAATTGCTTTTGTTGCATCACTTGATGCTTGTGGTGATCTAGTAATGGATAAAACCAGCAGTGCTTTTGCTAAGCCTCGTTGGTCAAGTTTTGGGTTAGCAAAACCCGAAACCATTAGGCCTGTAACCAGCAAAGTACTTAATCACATGTTTAACTTTAAGCACATGCGTAATCCCATGTACTTTAATAGGACTATTCACATACTTTAAAATTAAGCATGTGCTTAAGTACTTTGCTGGATCAGGGCCTGCGTGAGCTGGTTTCAGGTCCCAGTTTGCCCAAACCATTAAAATCCAGATACAGGACTCTGGCTCATCTCTAATACACAATTTATTTATTTTTTCCAAGTTTTATGTAATTGGGTGGTACTGGCTGCACTTGAGCATATTGATAAGGTGGCCAAGGGATGAACTGATTCACTGCTTCAGGCTCCTAGACAGGAGCCTTGATGGCCAAGGCTATGGAACGTCACATGATTAAATTCACCTTTTTCTGGCAGAAATACCAAATGAAGGGTGAATCTGGCTAGGCTTGCCCAGAGAATTGCTTGTGGACCTCCCTGGGCCTTGGGGGATTAATGTTCCCCATTGTAGTTAATATAGGCAGTTGATTACTAGTTTTTTGTATGTCCAGTCATTTTAATTGAACCATCCATGGATTTAGCTCCCTGCAGATACCCCTTGCTTTTTCTCCCCTTCCCTAGCTCTTAAAACAAATTGTAATCCAGTGCTGCTGCTTCATGAGGATGCAGCTGAACTGAAAATACTTGTTTTGTTGGCAAATTACTTTGGTGTACAACCTTTTTGAATATATTATGAACAGTAAGGAATCTAGACTAACAGTCTTGCGAGCAAAAGCACTGATAATTTTGCTTGTATTTTGGAGAAGATCTGTATGCTGCTGCTTCTCCTTACCCAGTTCATTTATATTTAAGAATTGTAATGCTGAGGAAGATTAATTGACCTGATCTTGTGACTTTTGGAAGCAAGAGTTAAAGAACCAAACCTGAGACATTGAGAATTATCACTGTGTTTTATGAGAGGCTGCACATAACACTATGCTTTTTTTAACCTAGGTAGGCATCAAACTAATTGATTAGTGCAGCAAAATACAGGAGGGAAAGGAAAGGCAAGGCTAGAATAAAATAACTCTTCTGTTTGTCAGCCACCCACGCAGCTCCTTCCAGTTTTATTACATCATTAAATATATGTAGAAATCTACAGTGTCTAAAGGGGAGTAGGCAAACAGATGTTTATGGATCTGTCTGTATTTCTTATTTAGTGATTAGTCATAGTATCTCAATCTTTGGAGAGGCAGCCTATTCAGAATCATTTAAAAGTATTTTCTGTTACGTAGTTGTGCAAGATTCTATGATTCTAACTTATTAAATGAATTTGTGATGTTCTCTGTTCCTAATGCATAGTTGTGGGGGATTTTCCCCTTCCATAGGTGCAATTTTTGTAGTGGTTATTTAGTTACAGGTAAAAGTGTGCAGCATAGAACAGCTATAGCAAATTGCTATCTGCAGTTCAGAGTTCTTAGACCAATGTGTAAGGGGGGAGGGATAACTCAGTGGTTTGAGCATAGGCCTGCTAAACCCAGGGTTGTGAGTTCAATCTTTGAGGGGGCCACTTAAGGATCTGGGGCAAAATCAGTACTTGGTCCTGCTAGTGAAGACAGGGGGCTGGACTCAATGACCTTTCAGGATGTCTTCCAGTTCTAGGAGATAGGATAGCTCCATATTTAAAAAAAAAAAAATAGTTATACTGTTCCAGGAGATGATTGTAGTTTTGAGTGGTAAGATCTCAATCGACAATTTTTCAACAACTTTAAGAACTTTGTGTGCGTTTAAGTCACACAGTGTATTTTCAATTTTAATAACTAAATGGACTAGAATGCTCAAAGATCTCATACAATCTCTGTTTCAGAACTATCCAATAGCTTTTAATTCACTTGAGAATATTGTCTTTTTGAATCATAGTTGTCCAGTGGGAGGAGTGTCATGATTCCAAGTTATAATAGTGGAGTATGTAGATATCAGTGAACCCAAGAGGTGGGACTTATTTTAAGTACACTTCTACATCAATATAATGCGACCTAATATAACATGAATTCAGATATAATGTGGTAAAGCAGTGCTCTGGGGGGGCGGGGCTGCGCACTCTGGTGGATCAAAGCAAGTTCAATATAACGCAGTTTCACCTATAACACAGTAAGATTTTTTTTTTGCGGGGGGGCTCCTGAGGACAGCGTTATATCAAGGTAGAGTTGTACTTACCATGGAAGGCGAAGAAACTAAACCAACTATGTGTCAGCCTTCCAGTTTGAGCTACCTCTTTCTCTGGACTGGAACTCAGCAATATTCACGGAGGTGTGTTGCAGTAAGAACAAGTCAGAGAAAAGAGGCTTTGAGGAAGTATGGAGGCATAAAGAGGGGAGAAGCATTGATGTTTTATTTTACCACTGTTAATCATTCATGTGTTTTTGTTTGTTTTTGTTTGTTTTATCTTTTAGAATTGATAGATATCACGTGTACGCTGCTGCTGCTAAACCCAGACTTCACCACTGCATGGAATGTAAGGTATGTCACACTCAGCAAATGATATCACAGAGAGCTTGGCCAGCTGCCTTAAGTCTGAGTTTGCCATAAGCTTTGTTTTAAGTGGGATTTAACATCATAATGACTGCTGTTTTGATAAGATGTGCTGAAAGAACTTTTACAATCTTTTCCTTCCTGATTTCCTTTGTAGCTAATCTGTTGCATTTCAGTGTGTATGTGTGTATGTGGAGAGAGAGAGAGACAAAAAAACAAAAACAAATTAAGGGTTATGCCACTTTATCTGAAGAGATACGCAAGATAAAGAATATATTTTACCGAAGGACCATGGTTACTGGTCCTGTTCATGTATCAGTGAACATTTTTATCTTAGATCAAATTTAATATAAAACTGCATCTCTGCTTGCTAGCTAGCATATTTTGAGTCAGTGTGTTGTATGAGGTTACCCCAATGAATAATTATGTGAACTATGATTCTTTGTTCACACTGTATTAAACTGGCTATAGAAGGTAGTTATCAATAAAATTTTTGCCAGGTAGCTTCTTTCAATGTAATCCATTAAGATAGTATGTTAAATACTTAGATTTTATATTGTCAGGAGGTAGGATGTCACACTCATCAAGACTTTACATTTGATCAGCATTTGGTTCACTCTTGCTGACAACAGGTAATGCAAATGAAGCTTTGCTCTAAAGAGCATTTCCATTCTTGCCTGACTCCTGGGGCAACTTAGGGAGCACTGAGCGGTCTGATACTCTTGGGACAAGTCTACAATTAAAATGCTGCAGTGGCAGAGCTGCACCGCTGCCGTAGTGCTTCAGTGAAGATTCGACTGCGCTGACAAGAAAGCTAATTCAGCTCCATGAGTGGCAGTAGCTGTGTCGGTGGCAGAAACCCTGCCATCGACCTAGTGCTGTCTATCCTGGGGGCTAGGTCAGTACAGTCAAACCTCGCAATAACATGCCCCGCGATAATGTGAATTTGGATATAACGCAATCATAAGTTGGCTCCCCTTTAAGGCCGTAATACTGTTCATGTTTTGCCGGAATACTGTTTTTTACGACACTTATAAATAAACTGCATTCTTTCGGTCTTATAGGATAAAGTGACTCCTGGCCATTGCAGGCCCATTGCACTTAGCTCTCGGGTTGTACACGTGTATGGTGTTTGCCTATGAGCTTGTTATTAATTTCCTATATTTTTTTAAAATATTTTACTATTATGGATACGCCAGTTCGCAAACACAAGTCGTTTTCTGCCCAAGAGAAATTGTATGCCCTGGATCAATTAAAGAAGGGCAAACAAACTCAGCTTGCTAGAGATCTAGGAATTAGCGAGTCCACTCTGCGAGGGTGGAAAAAAGAAGAAAAGCTCCGTAGCCTACCCTGTATTCTTGAAGCAGAAACTGGTTTACAGGGTAAAAAGGTCAAGTTTGCTAATGATGAAAGCCTAGATTCAGCCTTGTACCAATGGTTTGTCCAGGCTCGCTCAGAAGGAGTTCCCATTTCTGGCCCTATTCTGAAAGCTCAAGCAGAGAAATTTGATCGCCTTGTCAATGGAAATGAATCCAAATTTAAGGCAAGTAACGGCTGGCTGGACAGATTAAAGAAAAGGCACACTATAAGCCAAGTTCTTGTGTCTGGGGAAATCCGCTCAGCTGATAAAGAGGCTGCTGATTCCTACCCAATTGAGCTTAAAAAAGCTTTAAGCAGAGGAAGGACCGAGTCACTCTTGTTTTGCGTCGTCAAGTCTGACAGCCACAAAGTCAGAGCTCTGACGATGGGAAAAGCGAGGTCTCCCAGATGTTTTCATCATGTTAATATGAAGGACCTTCTCTTTGAATACACCAACAGCAAGAATGCATGGATGAATAGCTGCATATTTAAAGACTGATTCCATAAAACTTCCGTGCCAGCTGTTTGGGCTCACTTGCAAAAACTCAAGCAGAAGGAAAAACCTCTCCTCCTGCTGGATAATTGCCCTGCCCACCCCCACCCCCAGCGGAAGATCTCATCAGTCATGACGGCAAGATTAAAGTCTCTTATCTCCCGAAGAACACTACATCAGAAATCCAGCCACTGGACCAAGGCATAATATTGGTATTTAAGCAAAACTATCATCACGAAATGATCAAGCGGATGGTAGCAGATAACAACTCCTCCGTCAACACATCACTGGCATCACTCAATTTGAAAGAAGTCTGTCGCTTCGGCGGGAAAGCCTGGGATGCTATCTCTGCACGTTGCATTGAACAATGCTGGATAAAGGGTCTTGGTCCAGCTTTTCTGTCATCTACACACGATGATGGTAACGACGACGAGCCTGAATTTACAAGATTCATTGAAGACAACGTACGTTTAGCCGAAGAAGCACTCGGAGAATACGAGCACAGTCCTCATGATCTCCTCAACTTGTTTTCAGCAGATGACATCTGCCCCATATATGAACACATCTCAGATGACAAAATGGTTGCAAATGTCAACAGGAAGAATGAAGCTGCATCACCAGAGACTGAAGCCAGTGGCGCTAATGATGACGACGATGATGGCACCTCAACTCCCCCCACCAAAAGTGTCCGAGGCAGTAAAACACCTAGAAGCCAGTTTGAGGTGGCTGGAAACTCAAGATGTGGACAGCGTCAAAATCCTCCAACTCAGAAGCATTCTTGACTTTGCTAGAAGCCAACAGTCCATGGCAAATAAGCAGACCACACTAGATAGGTTTTTTTTTTTTTAAGAAGTGATGATGAAATTTAAAATTATGGAGTCATGCGACCAGATTGACTTTGCACTCTGCGCAATGATCAGTATAGTCGATATCACATGTTTCTTTCATGTACATGTAATTAAATTACTACTTTTGTGTTTAAAACACGCTGGGATAACCGTTGGTGGTGGGTTTTTTTTTTTTTTACTCTGGTTGCATTACTCCATATTTTTACAAGACTTAAACTGACCGGCTTGAAATGGTAAATTTTCATAACCCGGCTAGAAAGCGACCCCACATTTATCGCTATCAAATTTTTTGGACCCCAATTATCCCGATATAGCAGGGTTTCACTGTATAACTGCATTGCTCATTTTTTACACCTTTGAGTGACGTAGTTATGCTGATGTAAGTTTAGAGTGTAGACCTATCCGGAGATCCCTACCCACTGCAGACATGAGGAAGGGAGCTACTAGAATGAATGTGCATACACACTCTTTTCTTTCCAACCACCTGGGAAGAGAGGAAACTAAGTGCTCCTTGTCACTTAAGCACATCATAATTGTACTTAGCATTTTTATATTGCTTTACATGTAGGTTTGTAATTACTATTGTGCTCATTTTATAGTTAGGGAAACTCAGACAGGAAAGTAAAGCTATTTGCTCAGCCTGATATAGGAAATTGTTGGCAGAGCCAGGATTAGAACTCAGGACTTGATTCCACTCCCTGTACTGCACAGGACTTCACCAAGTGGATTAGAGTAATGGTCTATTTAGTCAACTATGCAATCTCGAAAAGTGGCTAATACTGGACACTTCACAGGAATTTGTCAGATCCACATAATGAACAACTTTAGAATAACCTGCTCATAAGGGAAGTTTTTTCCTAATGTAAGTGAATAGTGGTTGGTTGATGCCCTGAATGCTACATCCCTTTTAAAATTATACCACCGTTTATGAAACTGGAAGTTATTATCCATGTCAATGGCTAACCCCTTTTTGAGTTCTACTAACCTTTTTTAATTTCTCCTAAGCTCTGGGTCTCAATAACATTTTGAGGTAGAGTTCCACAGGTTAATTATATGTTGTGTAAAAGAGAAAGAAAGTATTCCTGTTTCTTCTATCCGTTATTAAAGGCAGTTTTGTGCCCTTTAATTAGATGTGTCCTTGTTCCAGTATTGTGAGAGAAGGTGCTTGATTGACCTTCATTGCTGCTACTGCTTCTAGCCTTAGTCCCCTCTATATGGAGGTTAGCTTTTTGAATAGTCTTCTCCATTCCAGTCTGTCTTGAACCAGTTCCTCAGATACTCCACATCTAATCAAATCTTTTTGTATAACATCCATCCATATAGTTCTGGGTCTTCTGACCCTTCTCTTACCCTCCGCTTCCAAGTTTAATACCCTGTTTCCTCTATGTACTTCAGATGGTTTGAGCATGTGAAATGAAGATCAAAGCTGGAATTCCCTCAGCTTTTCTGTAATTGGTACCACCTTCACACTTCCCTCTGATTCGTTCGTTACAAACATGAGATTGACCTTTTCCATAGCTGTCATTATTTTAATTCTACCTCCATCAGGATGTCGCACCTTGATTATTTTGACTCTAATATTCCATTTGCTGATGGCACTGCTGGTCATCCAAGCTGAATATCAGACTGAGTCATACTATGATATTTAGATATACTTCTCAATGGGAGGAGGAGTGTGGACATGCCCTGTCCCAAGCATATCCTCTGATTTTTTTCAGTCCACATGGGAACTGTGCAGGCTTGACCATCACTTAGGATAACATAGCCCTACTTCCCCAGTGCACATAGAGGAGGAGCAGCAGGGACTTGCCTCCCTTTTCCTGGGGATGCCCAATAGAAGCAGTTCTTTGCACTCCCCTAAGCACAGAGACTGCAATTGATGTCCCCCTTGCACAGGGCACAGAAGCGGGGAAAAGCTCTTTCCATATTCTTTCCATCCCCACCCAAGGGCTAGGGACAGGTTTAAATAATAGTTTGGGGGGTTTTAAACAAGAAATTGCAGTTTTAAATCTAGGTGTTTTAAATATTTACACATGGAGATTTTCTCAGTTCAATTGGTTTCTTGCAGTTGGGGAAAATAAAGAAATCAGTCCATTAAGACTGTATTTGTAGTGAATAGTTGTCCGATCCAGATAAAAAAATATACTTTCTTCCCCAGCCTATAATATAATTATCCAGGTTGGTGCTGTGAACTGATTTTTGAAGTGTCATTGATTAAAGAAAAGGGAAATATGGCAGTAAAGGGTTGGCTATCATGAGAAAAACGTATCTTTGGGTATATTTGAAATGATAAAATTCATGGGGCTTTTAAACAGAAAAACCCCCATTGAACCCATTCTGTAACACCATATGTAAATTTTTCAGGTGTTGCTATAAGTAATGTTCTCTGTAGCTGTATTGCTGCTGCTGAAAGTTGAATCCATTTTTTTGTTTTAAATGGAAGTATATAAGAACATAATGTGCATACTGGGTCAGACTAGTGGTCCATCTAGACCAATATTCTGCCTTCTGACAACAGCCATTGCCAGATGCGTCAGAAGGAATGAGCAGAACAAGGCAGTTATCAAGTAATCCAACCCTGTCATCCAGTCCCAGCTTCTGGCAGTCAGAGGATTAGGGGGGACAAAGCATGGGATTGCATCAGACTGTCTTGGTTTATAGCCATTGAGGGACCTATCCTCCATGAACTTATCTCCATTCTTTTTTTTACCCACTTATACTTTTGACCATCACATCCCCTGGCAATGAGCTGAACAGATTGACCATTTATTGTGTGAAGAAGTACTTCGTTATGTTAGTTTTAAATCTGCTGCCTATTGTGTTATTCACTTTCTCCACGCCATTCATGATTTTATAGACCTCTGTCATATCCCCACTTAGTTGTCTCTTTTTCTCTTTCCTGTCTTTTTTTTTTTTTAATCTTTCCTCATATGGAAGTTGTTCTATACACCAATCATTTTCATTGCTTTTCTCTACACCTTTTCCAATTATAATATCTCTTTTGAAATGAGGTGACCACAACTAAACACAGTATTCAAAGTGTTGGCGTACCATGGATTTATATAGTAGCATTATATTTCCTGTCTTATCTATCCCTTTACTAATGATTCCTAACATTGTTAGCTTTTTTGACTGCCACTGCACAGTGAGTAGATGTTTTCAGAGAACTATCCACAAAGACTGCAAGATCTTTCTTGATTAGTAACATCTAATTTAGATCTTGGCATTTTGGATGTATAGTTGAGATTATTTTCCAATGTGCATTACTTTTCACTTATCAGCATTTAATTGTATCTACTATTTTGTTGCCAAGTCACCCAGTTTTGTGAGATCTCTTTGCAGTCAGCTTTGGACTTACCTATCTTGAGTAATTTTGTATCATCTGAAAACTTTGCCACCTCACCCTTAAACCTTTTTAAATAGATCACTTATGAATATGTTCAAAACATAGATCCCAGTACAGATTCTTGGACGACCCTGCTATTTGCCTCTCTCTCTTGTGAAAATTGACCATTCCTACTCTTTGTGCCCTATCTTTTAACCAGTTATCTGTCCATGAGAAGACCTTGCCTCTTTATCCCAGGACTGCTTAGTTTGCTTAAGAGCCTTTGGTATGGGACCTTGTCAAAGGCTTTCTGAAAGTTCAAGTACACTGTATCAACTGAATCACCATTGTCCACATGCTTGTTGACACCCTCAAAGAATTCAAATAGATTGGTGAGCCATGATTTTCCTTTACAAAAGCTACATTGACTCTTCCCCAACATATTCGATACATAGCGTACATGATAATTCTGTTCTCTGTTGTAGTTTCAGTACCATGCAAACTGGTTGAAGTTAGGCTTACCAACCTGTAATTGCCAAGATTGCATCTGGAGCCTTTTTTAAAAATCAGCATTACATTAGCTGTCCTCCAGTCATCTGGTAAGCGATAAGTTACAAACCACAGTTAATAGTTCTGCAGTTTCATATTTGAGTACCTTCAGAACTCTTGGGTGAATATCATCTGGTCCTAGTGACTTACAGTAACTCCTCACTTAAAGTCGTCCCAGTTAACATTGTTTCATTGCTGATCAATTAGAGAACATGGTCATTTAAAGTTGTGCAATGCTCCCTTATAACGTCGTTTGGCAGCCACCTGCTTTGTCCACCACTTGCAGAAAGAGGAGCCCATTGGAGCTAGCAGGTGGGGGCTTGGAACCAGGGTGGACTGGTAGCCCCGCGTCAGCTCCCCGCTCCCTTAAGTTCCCTGTGTGGCAGCTGCCCAGCAGGCTAACAATTGCGGGGCAGTTCAGCTGTCCCTCCCCCCCACTGTCGTGTGCTGGAGTTGCTCTCGGGAGCTTCCTGCTTGCTGTGAGGGTAGAGGGGTGCTAATGTCAGGGTATCCCCCTCCCCCCTGCTCCTGCCCCCCCTGCTTATGCCATCTCCATAGAGCAGCGGGGAGACAAGACAGGGCTCAAAACTAAGGGAGCTTGCTGGCAGCAGCTGCTGCCTCAACTTGCTGATCTACTTAAAAAGGCAATGTACTTAGAGTGGGATCAGTGTGCTTAAAGGGGCAATGCACATCACACACACACACGGTGTGTGTCTCTGTCTGCCATGCTGTCTCCCCTCCCTTCATTTGTGCTGCCTTAGAGTGTGAGGCTACATTAACAACAATGTGTTAACCCTTGAGGGCTCAGCCGAGTGCTAGATCATTTAGCTTTAAGGCATTCCCTGGGAAATATCCCACCCTCTGACTTCACCACCTCAACCAAGCTTCACAATCATCATTGGTGTGTACAGTATTAAATTGTTTGTTTAAAACTTATACTGTTATTTTTTATATATATATATATATATATATATAAATAAAAGAAAGGGGTGCTCTCTTCTCTGTCCCATCAGTTAAGCCATCCTATGCCTTACTTTCCCCTTTTTTCCATCCTGTTCTGAAGTAGCTGTCCTAGTTTCTCATTTTAAAAATCTGGTTGTTCTAGAAGTAACTGACTTCATTCACTAGTGCTGTCACATTGATATATTTTAGAATGAAAATTTTCAGCCTCCTTTCATTCTTTAGTTATGCATGGGCAATTAAGTCAGACCACTGTGGAAATATGTTAGGCATTTTTTCCTTACTTTCATTGGACTACTCATGCTTATTTAAGCATATACTTAAGTGCTTTTCTAGATCAGGGCCACAGTGCTCAGGTTCGAGCTTTGTGCCAGCAGCATCTCATTGCTATGCAGGTGTCTGGACTGATATGAAATCCATATAGCTGGAGGCTTCTCTAAGATTTCACCATAATGTGCCTGTCTCACAAGTGTTCAGGGGAGGGGTTGTGACAGACGGGTTGAGAATTAAGGTTTGGGGAGACTTTTACTAAATATTCTGTTATAAGAGTAACTAAACCTAAACTGGTCTGGCTTTCAAGTTTGTTTTCAAAATAACCCTACAATACACTTCTAATGAATTTTTTTTGTCCTCTAAGTTAGTGATACCTAATACCAACCTTAACCCCTATTTCAATCTATTTATATATGTGTAGAGAACTATTTCATTAAGATGCTTTTAAAATGTAAAATAAGTGATGCTACTGTCTTGAAGCACAATAGTAATTTCATGAATGCTTTTCTTTGTAGCTTTTAATTGTCAACAGGAGTTGTGTATGAGTGATTGCTGTCAGTGGAGCTTGCTTGTGCATAACTGTCTTTTTGAAATGTGTGTATCTTATGGGAAGGCTTTGGAAGATAGCTCTAGGGTGTTTAAAGTTAGTCCTAATCAGTCCAAAAAAAATTGTTTTGCATGCCAATGTTAGCACATGTTAAGTTTTCTACTGCAAAATATTGTGCAACTCAGGAACAGATCTACTTTGTAAAGTTGTGTCATCATTTCAGGATGAATTACCACAGAGAGAAATATAGACCGTTTGTCCAATTCAAAATGTAGAACACAGATTTTTACTTTAAAAACACGCTATCTGGTTACAATAAAATGGCTGCTTCAATTTTTGAAGGTTTTTTGGTAATTTTTTTAAAGTTTATATTCTGGATATCATAGTTGGTTGTATTATGTTTCAAAGAAAATGACTTGCACCCTTAAAGGAAAAATTAGGTGTACAAGTGGATTTTTTTTTTTCTTTCGCAGGAAAGAACTAATATTATCTGGCACTTTAAGTCCAGTTAAGGATTTACATCTTGGAAAACTGGCATTAACGAAGTTTCCGAAGAGTCCAGAAACATGGATTCACAGGTTTCTTGTTTTTTTTTTTTCCTTCCCTTTCTTTCCCTCCCTCCTCCCCCCAAATAAATAAATATTAATATATATATATATTTTCATACTTCTGTCTGTGTTTAAGGAGGGAAGGTATGGATGGAAACAGAGCAGATTTCCAAACCATCTACTGTAAAATTCATTGCTTTGGGGTTTTTTTGTTTTGTTTGTTTTTTTTTTTTTTAAAGATTCTGATCAACTATATGTAGGACTTAATGTTCAAATCAGATATGTGTTTCTGCATGTTACATGTCTTTTTAATACAACTACAGTGGTGTGTAATTTTTCTTCATTTTGTATTCCCAGTGTGACTGCTTGAAAATTGCCATAAAATTAATGCTAGGTTTTCCATATTTTACTTTTATTATTTATTTTGCCTTTAACCTGTTTATCTTGTAGATCTGCCAGAGAACCAGGATACGTTTAAAAAATTAAATTTTGTAATTGTAGCTAGGTTATATCCCATTAGTGTACTATAATATTTTTCCTTATGACTATATTTTCCTCATCCATAGGATTATGCAGTGACAATGTCTCCCTTACTGAGCAATAACAAAGAAAAGGTATATTTTAAAAAGGCAACCCAATGCTTGATCAAATGTACCAAATCTCAAATGCCTCGGGATGGCTCCCATGCTCCTGGCTGGTGAGTGGGGCTGGTGATGCCTGATGCTTGCAGGCATATGGTAGGGGAAGGCTGTAGTCCTGGCCCAGCAGAGCAGAGACCCTAGCCAGAGCTGTGAGAAGTTGTTGTCATCGTCCCTGGCTGTGTAGGAGCTCACTCCACTGCTGAATGGCTCTGTCCCTGACCAGAAGCCATTCAGCAGTGATGTGGCCTCCCCTGCAGCTGGGGACATTTCCTCCTCATGACACTACCCAAAGGTCTCTACTACAGCCCACCAGGACTCCAGCCTTCCCCATACCTTGTGCCTTCAGGGATCCAGTGTCATTGACCCTGTGACCATGCAGGGAGCTCTCTTTAGCTCTGTTGTCACAGCCTCATCCACTCACTCACTATCCAGGAGTGGCAGAACCATCCCCAGGCAGAAACTGTTCAGCAGTGGGGTGGACTTCCCTGTGACAAGGGGCTCATCCTCCTCCTTACAGTCCTGGCCAGGGGTCTCTGCGCCACTGGGGCCAGGACAACTGCAGCCTCCCCCACATGTTGTACCCTGATGTCTTGTGCTCCTCAGCCAGATAGAGACCCCTGCAGCCACTGTGTTTGTACTGCCCTATCCCCAACCCTACCCGCCACAGCTGTAAAAAATAAAAATCAATACGAATTGTCAAAATTAAAAAAAAAAAAAAAAAAAAAAAAAAATCTGCCAAGCTTAGTTATACACGTCCTTTCCTGCTATTTTGCTTTAATAGTGTTGGCATGGAACCAGAATTGAAGAATTTAATTGTAGTTACACTGGTTTTTAGCTTTCTAATCCTGCAACCTCTTTTCACCACCTCTACCTTTTTCACACTATTTGACTGCTTTGCTTTATGTAACTACATTATACAGAATGAAAAGGAAGGTAGATGTGATGGAGAGGAGAGAAATAAGTTGCAAGTGCCATGATTTAGCGATAGCTGCCTCAAACTCCTTCATACTAGTCAATACTGGACTATTCACTGTACCATGTAATATATAATGTACCTGAAGTCATGTATGTCATTCTTGAACAGTGACATTCTTAAGAAATAAAGAAAAGTCAGGGTTCCTTCACACACATTTTTTGTCCTTCACATTTAGTGTTAAAAGTTCTTTACCTGGAAATAAAGAATCGGAAGTTATTTTATGCTTTATTCATGCTAAAGGAATGAATCTTTCATCATTTAATTTTCCTGCATAAACATATTTTTGTCTCTCATTTTGGGTCTTTGTCACTCACTATGTCCCGCTTTTTCATTTTGGCAGTTTGAGGTATTTTGAGCAGCAAAAAACATATTTGAGTATCATAGGCTTTGTTTAAAAAAAAAAAAACAAAAAAAAAAACAAAAAACACCTTAGACATACGTCTTCAAAATTGCTGCATTTGTGACATGGATCCGCTCTTCTAAATGAAGTAGTCAAAGATTGTGGTTTGACCTGCTGCCCTCCTTTAGCTACAGTGAATGTCATATCAGAAGCAAACTTACAAATACAGGCGTGATCCAGTGTTCTTGATCTCCGATTAGAGATGCACTCAACTTAAAAATCATACTTCTTCCCTCTCAAAATTTTAGCTACTATAATTTTCTAAGTAACAGCCAAGGTTACTGGGAATGGTATTTATATATAGCTAGTTTTAATGTTTCTCCTATACAGTATTTGGTCAGCAGGTTTCCTCTGTTGTTGATGTGGGTCATGCACA
Organism: Trachemys scripta elegans; assembly: GCF_013100865.1. Taxonomy (NCBI): domain Eukaryota; kingdom Metazoa; phylum Chordata; order Testudines; family Emydidae; genus Trachemys; species Trachemys scripta. The sequence continues at coordinate 91,378,505 of NC_048303.1, read as the reverse complement.
CCCTAATCAGGGGAAGAGAGACATTCTTTAAAAAAGGGGGTGGGGGGAAGAGACTGTGGAGCAGATGGGAGTACCTGAAACCATTTTTGTAAAACAAGTTAGATCTCAAGTTGATGATGTCACTTAATGAGTTTTTAGACAATTTTGTAATCTTATGAATAAGCTATTTTTGACTGGTTAATTTTTAAAGCTTTATTAAGGAAAGAGTTCACCTTTCTTCAAGCAGATGGAATGACATTGTGTTGGCTCACTTTCATTTCAAATACTACCAAAGTGGACAAAAGAGTGTAACTTTTTTGGTCTCGGTTGTTAAAACTTGTAAGTCCTGATCGAGAGGTCCACTCAGCTTTCCATAGAATCCCCTCTTGCAGCACTGTTTGTCTGTCTACATGCTGCTGTTGACCTTCCTATGTCTGCAATACCTTTTTTAATGAAAGATATTTGAAATAAATTTGATCAGAAAAATATACTTGTTAGCAGCTTTACTTTGACAAAAGGTTGTATAAGCCGTCAGTACATCTATTGCAGTTTTGAGGCAGTGACTTTCTTAAAGTGCAGTTCTACTCTAAAGTGCCTTTTACAAATAAAATACAATGTGAGAATCTGTTTGTCTCAGTGATTCCAGGTCAAATGTGACTAGTTTCCTAGTAAAAAGGTGTTTTTTCTAACTGCTAGACCAGCAATCTCTGCCTGGGACCTCAGAATTAAGCTGGGTTTCTTTTATTTATTCCTTCTATATCATCACTAGTAATAAAGGGTTCTGCAGGAGAAATTGAAGCCACATTGATGCCTGTGTACCTCTATTGCTTTCAATGAGTTTGCACAAGTGTAACTGGAAGTTAGTAAACAGTTCTGTTTATGATGCACAAGAAGAAATAGAATCCCATTCAATTGCTCTTTGCTGTACTGTCTCTGCAGGGCTAACGAGTAAAAAGCAGTAAAGTCTTTTTTTTCTTTTGTGACTAAAGTCAGCAGATATGACTGAATCCACACACAGGGTGCAGATCTGTTGAGTAAGAAGGTATTTTTACATAATCCTTTTTCAACATAAAACCTCACTTTAACACTATGGATGTCTTGTGAAAAGTGAATTCTTCAAAATCTTCCATGATATTTTTGAATATTTTTAATATATATTTGGATATTTAAATATTCCATTATATTGTTTTGGCAAATTTTGTATATTCAGGTTTTTGGTAACTTTTTTTTTTTGTATTGACTTCCTCAAATTCTCAACATTAGATAGGACCAATAACAGTAAATGAACAAAGAGAGCTGAAGTAGATACAGTAATGCCCCACTTAAGGTTGTAGTTATGTTCCTGAAAAATGCGACTTTATGCAAAACAATGTTAAGTGAATCCAGTTTCCCCATAAGAATTAGTGTACATGGGGGAGGGGGGACTAGGTTCCAGGGAAATTTTTTTTGCCAGGCAAAAGACATTATATACATATACATTACAAGTTTTAAACAAACAGTTTAATATTGTACACAGCAATGAATGATTGTGAAGCTTGGTTAAGGTGGAATATTTCCCAGGGAATTCCTTGCTGCTAAATGATGAACCAGCACTCTGCTGAGCCCTCAAGGGTTAATACTCTGTTAATGTAGCCTCACACTCTACAAGGCAGCATGGACTGAGGCAGGAGGGAGGAAACACAATAGATGCAGGGCAGTAGCTGCAAACACTTCCCTGCAAAAAATGAACATGATGATGAACCCACTCCCTCCTCCTGACAGCACATGCATGGCTGCACAGGTGCTGACTTTCCAAAGTGCTGGGGAGTGCACGCATGAGAGAGGGGGAGGTGCATTGCCCCTTTAAGTACGCTGACCCCACTTCAAGTACGTTGCCCTTTAAAGCAGATCAGACAGGAAGCAACAGCTTCCAGCAAGGTCCCTCTTTTCTGTCCCTGAGCCCTGTTCCCCTCCTCCGCTTTGTGGAGAGGGGGCACAGAGTGGGGGGGCAGGAGCAGGGGAACATCCTGATATCAGCACCCTCCTCCCCCAGCAAGCAGAAAGCTCCCAGGAGCAGCTCCAAGACAGAGGGCAAGGCAGGAGCAGCACAGCAGTAGGCGAGGGACAGCTGAACTGGTTCTGGACAGCTGCCGAGCCACATACCTTACAGGGAATTTAGGGGAACTGATGGGGTGGGGGGGCTGCCAGCCCCCCCCCCCCCCCCCCCAGTTCTAATCCCTACAAGGAGAGGCTACTCTTCCAGAGAATCCTGAAAACAGTGGACAGAGCAGGCAGCTGCCAACGACATTATAAGGGAGCATTGCGCATCTTTAAACGAGCTTGTTCCCTAATAGATCAGCAGCGTAACAATGAAACCACGTTCACTGGGACAACGTTAAGTGAGGCGTTACTGTACTCTTAAATGTGTCTATTAACTGAAGACTTTCTGTATCTGAATAGCTCACAGGTTTTATGTTTAGTCTGTTTCTTCCCCCAACCTCCAGTTTATCCTGAATTAAGATGATGGAAAACTCCACGTACGTTGGTTAATTTATATAGTGAAATAAGGAACAAAACAAAATGTGTTTTTTCTCTTAAAACTGCTTTTGCATTGTTAACCCTCTACACCATTTAACCAGACGATGGGTGCTGCAACAACTAATTCAGGAAAACTCCTTGCCAACTCTTGTAACTAAAGGGAACTTGGGAACAGTGCCTATGGAAAGAATTCAACGATTAGTGCAGGAGGAAATGGATGTCTGCTGTGAAGCTGCTGGGAGATATCCAAGCAACTACAATGCCTGGTCCCACCGTATCTGGATTTTACAGCGTTTGGGAAAGCTGGATGTCAAGGTACAATACTGGAGTGTATAAACCCCTACGCAGAATTTGTACATTTTAAATCTGGATCATCATAAATCAGTGTGCTGTGGGAGAGGTGAATAATCGTCTCAGTGGTGTTGAACTGATGTACACAATTAATGCTTTAGGAGAATAAGCATTCCAGGGACAAGGACTGTTATGTTGCTCTGTCAGACTCTTATCAATGTAACTAGCACCCATCTGTTGGTGCTTAACTGATTAGAGGGTAGATGGGAGTCTGGGAGATGAAGCAGAGGACTGAGCTTAAATTCTGTGCTGGTATAATCTGTAAGAGCCCATTAGAATAAAAGATACTATGCAACAGATGACATTCCAATACTCTAATATTCCCCTTTTTGTTTTACTACCAGTGTTCTTTCATGTCATTTTGTGATGTCAGAATGTGTGCATAGAGGACTAGTATAGGATAAAGAGACCAGGAAATTTAGAAACAGAAAAGTGGTGCTTATAAACATTTTCATGAGATTCGAGGACACCCTTCATCCCAGTTTATGCTGAGTTTAATAAATCAGCATATACATCAAAGAGACAAAACTGACTAACTGGCCTTAAATATGCCTTATCAACTTCAGCAGTGATGTCTTGTGAAAATCTTTTAGTTGAACCTCAGGCATGTTCATATGGTTCATCCAAAAATGGAATGCACTCAAGGCCTACAGGAAGGGAAGTTATTGACATGTGACATGATCTAAAATTAAAAGTACAGTTTTCTAATTACTCTTACTCTGTGATTTCTCAGTTGTGAGGTGAGTTCAATGCCTTTATTATGCTGATGCTTTGACCTTCCATGGTAGCTGTTCCTGACTCTGCATTCTTTCACTACCATCACCTCATCTGTATCGTGTTTTTTTTTGTTTTGTTCTTGTTTTTTGAGAGGACAGTGCTGACTATGTAGAACCACAAAATCTGTTCTGGGCCTATCACTGGCAATCTGGGAGGTCATTTTGCTTATACTTTTTTCATCTGAGAACATTTTTAGAGATCTGTACATATTCCATAATAACCTGAAAAGTGTGAGGTAGTCAGACAGTCCAGCAGCTCTCCCATCAAATTCTCAAATAAAAGGTGGGTGTGCAAAATTCAGAACTACGAAATTTGGGGGTTTTATTCATCAGGAATTGAAGACTCTCAGACAAACCCTTGATGGCTGCATTTTTTTTTTTGTCTATTTCAGTGCAATTAAGTGGAACACAACCATTCTCCCCTTTAACTGGCAGCAGCTGTTTGAAGGACAGGGCACCATCTCAAATGCTTTTGCAGCTGCTGTTCTCATAGCTGTAGACTATCAAAATAGGTAAAGCGAGAGAGGCTGCAGCTTGACACAAATAGCTCTCCTTGGGTTTAGAATTTGTCTGGTGTTTTCATTCGTGTACAGCTATGTGAATTGCATTGAGCAATGGCAATTCACAAATAATTATGGCCGTGAAGGAAATGTAGATCACACACCAGCTTGTTTTTATTTTTTGTTTTAAATTTATGTTCTGAAACTCCCTCTTCCTTTGCCTTCCATCCATCTTGGCAATCATCCCAGTTTCCCTACTGGTCTACTTTTAATCCTTTAGGAAAGATCTTTATGCTTATCCCAGAATCCTTTGCAACAGTTGCTGATGCAGCACTTCAGAGGCATCATTGCCATGCTGCATTAGAGATGTCTGTGGGAATTAGGAGGGCTGTTAAACTTGGGGGATGGGGAGAACAAGGGAGGTTAGAAGTTTTAGGACATACCTATAATCTAGGGAATGTAAATACACAACATTATAAAAAGGACATTTCCAGTTTGGTGTATTTGTGCATGAACACCCTGAAAAGAATTAATGGGAAAAAAAGACAAATGGAAAAAGGGAGACATGACACTTCCCCTTCTTTCCCCCCCACCCCCCCCTGAAAATATAAAGGACCATAATTTTATAGGGTTTTTTTCTAATTTTGTACCTTTGATCAGTTGAATGTATGTAATTCACTGTGACTGCCGATTATAATAGTTAAAGGTAAACCTGCCTGATTGTGACCAAAAATTAGGTAGCTAGAACTCTTCATGTTGGTGTTTTTTTTTTTTACCCCACAATTACTAGCACCTGCAGTCTTGCATCCAAGTTGAGGCTCCTTTTAAAAATGTAGCCCAAAATTATTATTATTAACATTTACATACTGTAAACTGTCCTAGAAAGCTATTGGGTTTTTTAATTATATTTTTTTCTAAATCTAGAACATTTTGAAGCTCATTCTAAAACACTTTATTCTTGGAAGGGTATAAAAAAATCTCAGGGTAGAGTTTGGCCCTAAATTTAGGTGGTGTTACAAAATTATGACCAGAGCTTCAGTCTCCTTCACTAAAAGGTAAATATTGTCTTTCTTTGATGCTAAAAATTTCACTTTTTTTTTTTTAATTTAAAAAATAAGCTCTTAGAGTTTACCCATAACCCTACTACAGGCTTTAAATATATTATCTGCTTGCAGAATTAAATCATTTTGTACGTATGACTCACAGTAAGAGTAACTCAAATGGCTCGATCCTACACAATAGATGTGATTTAGGTTACGCGGGCTGGCTTTGTGGTGGATTGATTAGTCAACTAAAAGGCCACTGTAATGGGGTGGAGTACCCTGCATGCAGGTCTTTCTCTTGCTGACTAATTTTTGTCTGGTATTAGAATCATGAAATGCAGATTTCTTTTTGCCAGCTCTATCTGACATCTGGTCAAGTGAGATTTAGTAACTTCAACCTAGGATATAAAAGAGCTTGTCATATCTCTCTGGGGCATAGGGGACCAAGGATAGGGGAGTCCTGCAGGAAAAGGTTCTCAGAATGACCAAACACAGGAGGAAAGCTGAGATTTGTGGTGGCGGTGGTGTTTATAGTAACAAAGGCAAATGTTAGGATGGGGATAAACTTACTTCATATCTGTTGTATCTATTCTCTGTTTGAAGCAGTATGGAAGCTCCACCTACTTGTCTTACCATGAAAGACAAAAAAGAGAAGCTCTCGCATCTGAGCTAGTCAATCAAGGAGCTGCAGATACCTTCTCACATTTTGTTAGCTGGGGAATAACTCATCTCTTGTGATGGATGGTAGAGGATGCATTGAACATTATACCCTTAAACACAATTGTCTTATTTGGTGATCAGACTAAACGTAGTCTTGGACTCTTGTAGATAATTGGATGGTAACAAAATAGATTGTTTAATCTTCATCAGTGCTTGAGTTCTTCTGCCTCCAATTCCTTCTTAAATAGCAAGCATCTTCCACTGTTGTGGAGTCTGTTCTACAAGCAGTGGGTTTTCCAGGTACGTCTCAAGAGGCATGGGGAACTTTTTTTTTTTAATCTTTCATTTTTAAAACATAGTCTGATCATCTCATAAAATTAGTCAAATGCAATGTGCGCAGCACAGGCACAAATTACTTAAAAGGTTGGGTTTCCTTAAACAGTTCTTGAGGTTGCCATTGCTTTTAGCAAAAATCTTTAAAACTGCAGATAACATCTGCCAGAGAGAGGGAGGATGGTCTTGTGGTTTAAAGCATAGGTCTGGGAGTCAGGAGTTCTGGCTTCTATTCCTGACTCTGCCACAGATTTTCCTGTATGACTGTGGGCAAGTCATTTTAATCTCTGTGCTTCAATTTGCTGATCTGTAAAATGAGAATGTAAACTCTCTATACATCTGGCATGTAAATACCTTGCAATGCCGGCTACAACAGTGCCATTCTAATGCCTGTTCTCACTTTCAGGTGACTTTGTAAATAAACAAGCAAATATAAATGTAAACAAACTTGTTTGTCTATTGATAGGCTGAACCAGAAGTAGGATTGACTGGACTTGTAGGTGCTAAAGTTCTACAGTGTTTTGGTTTTGAGTGCAGTTATGTAAATAATAATTATACATTTGTAAGTTGTACTTTCATGATAGAGATTGCACTAAAGTACTTGTATGAGATGAATTGAAAAATACTATTTCTAATCTTTTTTATATTGCAATTATTTGTAATCAAATATAAAGTGAGCATTGTACACTTTATATTCTGTGTTGTAATTGAAATCAATATATTTGAAAATGTAGAAAAACATCCAAAAATATACCCAGTATGAATTGGTATTTTATTAAAGTACAATTAAAACTGATTAATCGCACCTATTTTTTTTAAACTAGTTACATTTGCTTTACGTTAATCACTTGTGTTAACTGCAGTTATTTGACAGTCCTAATTATTTGGTTTCTATCACAATCTATAGTCTAGTATTTAGAACATTATTTTACTGGCTGAAATTCTTTCCAGGGAAAAAGATGTTATTCAATCCCTTTTTAGAAATGTTTGTATCACTCAATGAGTAGCTCCGTAAATCAAATACATTCCACCATCATCTTCCTATACAGCGTGGTTTGCTTTTTTTAAAAGTAGCTCTCACTGTAAATCATCAATAGCCATCGATCCGTAAACATTCAAACGATGTCTTTTCCTTTTAGTGGAACAGTGCACTTCCCATATTTTGGCCCTCAAGTCTTTTTACCATATTATGAAAGACCTTGGAAGTAACTTCTTTGTTGAAATGGCAGGAGGCTTTCCATTGCAGATCTTATTTTTAAGATCTGCAAGTGAGCATATCTCCCATCTGTTTCGGACTGTTCCTCCCCTGAGTAAGGGGTGACGAGAGACCAGCCACCGCTCAGGAGTCTAAATTTTCATTACTCAAATCCTGCACCTGATGGTCTCCCTCCCATTGAATATCAGTGGATTTCCTCTGATCCCAATCCAGCCACAGTATCTCAGATGTTCTCTGGTAGTGTTTTACTACAGACTGATTGTATCCTGAATTAAATAGTATTCCTGTTGGTTCTAAATTTACTGGCCATTCATTTCACTGAATGACTCAATGTCCCTCTTTTATATGGCAGCATGATAAAAAGGAAGGACTTTTCACTATATCCTTTATAATCACGAACACCTCATAGAAGTGCCCTGTAAGGTTTTTGACAGGCTAAATAAACCCTAATTGTTCTCTTTTTTTTTTTTTTTTTTTTTTTTTTTAATGCTATCCCAGACAGTGAGTTTATATCATTTCAAGTTCTAGCAGATGAACACGGGATGAACGTGAAGTATTTGGAGTCGTTCCTCCTGTGAAGGAGTTTGGAAGACTTTGTTTAGTAGTTTGCCACTCTCTCAGTAGGTGGAAGCAACTCCTCTGTTAGATCAGATTTCCCCCCCTGCCCCCCTCCAACTTTTCACTAGCACTTTTTTTTAAAGCTGTCACTCTGAAATCACGTGGGGGCCTAAAGAGGACGATCTGGTGCTAGACCCCTTCCACGGGTACTTCTTTCACACCCTTGAGGAAGGTCTCTGAGACTCCTTCCTTTGTAGAGTGTGGAAAAGCTACAAACGCTTTTGTGGTAGATGGTAAATACGGAAATCTTAGTTCTTTGAGTACTTACTCATGTCGATTCCATTCTAGGTGTGCACACACCCATGTGCATGGTCATCAAAGTTTTTTGCCTTAGCGGTATCCGTAGGGCCAGCAGTGGCACCCCCTTGAGTGCTGTGCTCATGCGTCCTCCCTATGCCCTCTGTTTCTTCTTACCGCGCGTGGTGGTTATTTGGAGCACTTTTCCTTGCATCATTCTGACTTCGAGCCTTCGGGCCTTGTTTATTTGTAGTAGTTAGTGTTAAGTAGTTAAGTGTAGTTAGAAGTTAGAGTCCCAGCGGGGACTTCACCCCAGGCAGGGCATACCCCAGTCTCTAGTGTTTACGCCCTGCACAGACTGTAACAGGCTGTAAGTGACCCCCACAGCAGCTGCCTCAAGTGCTTGGGGGAATCACATGTGAAGGACAAGTGTAATATTTGTAAAAATGTTTTGATCCAGGACGCAGAAAGAGTGGGATATTTGTTTGCGGGCTCTCCTCATGGAGGCAGCCCTTCGTCCAGCTTCCAGGCCATCTTGCCAAGACTCACCTAGTACCTCGGCCTCAGTGTGCAGCATACAACCGGCACCAGGCTCCGCCCCTCACAGCTCCCCATTGCCAGTGCCCAAAAAGAAAACTAAGAAGCATGGCTCCCCGGCATCAACCAAGAAGGTGTCATGGGACATCGGGCAAAGGACCAAGTTTGGGGCCGCCCGGCCACTCCGGAGCCATGTGGATGTGCCTTCCTGGTCGGGGCCCTTAGCCCCTTTAAAGAATCCACTACCGACTCCCGAGAGCGGTGGGGGACCCAAACTCCTGGTGGCATCAACACCTTCCCAGGCTCCCCCAGCTCCAAGAGAGCAGAGACCTCTGCCCATGTTGCTGGCACCATGCATGCCACAGGAAACGGCAAAGGTTCCCCACGAGGGCAAGCCAGCTGCTAAGACCCCTTTGGGCAGTGAAGCACCACCGATTCCCGCAAGACAAGGCAGCACTCTCCTCCATGCTGCAGATCTCTGGAGTCGCAGCCTAGATCTTTTGGGGCTTGCCCTAGATTACCGGCACCGCAATCGCGGTACCTGCCGTCTCAATGCGGATCGCCTAAGGGGAGGTGCCAATCTCCATACTGCCGGCACATCCTTGGTGCAGATTTTGGTTGCCTGCCCTGGGGGAGCACTCCCCATCGCAACTCCGGTCTCTCCTGGCACCAGTCCCCATGATACAGTCACCAATCCTCTCACTCCAGCGGCGACCATCAGCAGGCAGACACAGGTGTCAATGGCCCCACCGTGGTCACTGGAAGGGAATTCCTCTGGCATGAAAGGCAGTTCAGCCCTTCGCCCAGACTCCATTGGTGCAATTGGGCTCCCGAGGCCGGGTGGTCTTATTGGAGCACATGGGGCATGCCAGTCATGATGATGCCCCCTTCGCACCACTCACCTGCCGCTGCATCGGAGCAAAAGTTGGCGGTACTGACGGCACCGGTCTTGGTGTAGGAGTCGCTCTTGAAGGTCAAGGTAGAGGAGACTGCACTCACCTCTAAACCTCCCCCCACGGGGGATGATGTCCCAGGGTCTCCCCGAGTAGTAAGTCATCGTCTTCATCCCTGGACGAGGCGGTCACGGGATCCTCTAGGGCCAGCCCGCCTGGCAATTTTCAAGAACACCAGGCCCTGCTTTGACGGGTGGCCAAGAACTTGGGCCTAGCGGTGGAGGATATGGCCAAGCAGGCAGACCCCTTATTCAGCATCCTCTCAGCCTATACCCGGGCACGTGCTGCAGTACCAGTGCATGACTGGGTCCTCAAAATTGCCAAGGCCCTCTGGCAAACCCTTCCTCCAAAAGGGCTTAAAAGAAGCACACTGTCCCAGCCAAAGGGTCGCGTACCTTTTTGTACCTACCCACCTCTGAGCTCACTGGTTGTCTGTGTGGCCAACGAAAAAGACAAGCAGGGGCACACCAGCTCAACTCCCAAAAATAGAGGCCAAAAGACTGGACCTTTTTGGGGCGGGGGGGGGGGGGGTGGGGATTTATTCCACTGCCAGCCTACAATTCGAGGTGGTGAACCGTCAGGCCCTCTTGGGAACGTACAATTTTAATTTATGGGATTCCCTCCATAAGTTGAAGGAGTCCCTCCCACAGGGTTTGGCTCAAGAATTTGGCACCCTAGTGGAAGAAGGCACCGCGGTAGCTAGGTGCTCCCTCCAAATGGCATGGGATGCGGTGGACTTGGCAGGTCAGATGGTCATGTTGGCAGTGGTTATGAGGCGCAGCTCCTGGCTATAGATTGCTGGCCTTTCCCAAGAGATGCAGACTTTGATCTAGGACCTCCCATTCAATGGGAATGGTCTCTTCTCTGAATAAATAGATGCGAGGCTGCATGGGTTGAAGGACACTCGGGCCACCCTTCGCTTACTGGGCATGCATATGCTGCAGTTTGCACGGAAGCAGTTCTGGCCACCCCTTCCGCCAAGGCCTTGGCTGCCCCGTCAGTGGTCTGCTAGGAGAAGGGATAGAGACATGAGTTTGTCATCGCCGCCCTTCTTCCTCCTGCTCACCCACATAGCCCGACACGGCAGAGCATCCTGGGGGCCAGAAGAGCTCGTTTTGAAGGTGCACTTGAGAGTGACGTCCCAGTCAGTTCCCCGGATCCACCCTGTCCTTTCCTCGACCCTCTTCGTCTCTACCGTTCGGCCTGGTTGTGGGTCACCTCGGATCGCTGGTATCTCGGGGCTATACCCTGCAATTTTCAGCCACTCCTCCCTCCCACTCTTTCCTGTCCCTCTTCAGGGACCCTTCTCATGAGCAACTCCTCGTTCAAGAGGTCTAAAACCTTCTGTGCCTGGGGGCGGTGGAGAAGGTCCCTTGGGACATGAAAGGAGGTTTCTATTCCCACTACTTCCTAATTCCGAAGGCAAAGGCGGGCGTCAAACCTATCCTGGACCTGCATCACCTCAACAAGTCTCTTAAAAAGTTGAAGTTTTGCATGGTCTCCCTGGCCTCTATCATCCCCTCCCTGGATCCAGGAGACTGGTATGCCGCCCTCTACTTGAAGGACACTTATTTCCATATTCCCAGGTCAGACGCTTCCTCTGTTTCATAGTGGATGGGCGCCATTTTCAATTCACAGCACTGCCCTTTGGCCTCTCATCGGCCCCCAGGGTGTTCACAAAATGTATGGTGCCAGTGGCTGCTTACCTGAGACGCCGAGGGGTCCACGGCTTCCTGTATCTCGACAACTGGCTCATACCTGCCTGTAGCTATTGGACCACATGGCCGCATGTACATACATGGTCATCCATGCTCGGTTCTATCTCTGGCTCCTGCAAGCATGGCTGTCTACATTCCCAACAGGTATGACCTGGACCGGGTAGTTAGGGTACTGGACCACATCAAGTCATCCCTGGATTGGTGGTGGGACCCCAGGTCAGTGTTGCAGGGGAGTCCCCTTTGTGTCCCCGTCACTAACCCTGGTCTCTGATGCTTTGGACCTGGGCTGGGGAGCCCACATGGGGGAGCTGAGCACCCAGGGCCATTGGTTGCAGAATGATCTGACCCTCCACATAATGTCAGGGAACTCAGAGCGGATCTCCTGGCCAGTCAGGCATTCTTGTCCTACCTGAAAGGCAAGGTGGTGCAGGTCCTGATGGACAGCGCCACCGTGATATTACATCAACAGGCAGTGCGGTGCCAGGTCTTCGCCCCTTTGTCAAGAAACTCTCTGCCTTTGGGATTTTTGTGTGCGGCAAGTCGTTCATCTGATAGCCGCACACTTGCCTGGAACCAGGAACGTGCTGGTGGATCACCTCAGCAGGACTTTCTCCTCTCGCCACAAGTGGTCACTCCATCTGGAGGTGGTCAGCATAATCTTCTAGAGGTTGAAGACCTCCCAAGTGGACCTGTTCACATCCAGGCAGAACAGAAAATGCCACATGTTCTGTTCGATCTGGTTAATGGACAGGGGCTCCCTATCAGGCACCTTTCTCATTCGTGGTCGGGGGCGCTGATGTATGCCTTCCCACCAGTGCCGCTGATTCACAGAGTCCTTGTGAAGATCAGGCAAGACAGGGCAAAAGTTATCCTAATAGCCCCCGCGTGGCCTTGCCAGCACTGGTTCGGCACATTGCGGTAGCCACTCCCCTGCAGTTGCCCCTTGGCCGGATCTGCTGTCACAGAACCGGACAGCCTTTGGCATCTGAACCTGGCGGCACTGCACTTGACGGCTTGGCTACTGCATGGCTAAGCGCAGACAAACAGGCATTCTTGGCCTGTATCCAGCAGGGTAGCAGGAAACTTTCCATCAGAAAGACTTACCTGGCCAAATGGAAAAAATTGAAGTGCTGGGCCTCAGAATGATGTATTCAGGCCAAGCAGGAGATCCTAGATTATCGGCTGCACCTCAAACTCCAAGACTTGTCCCTGCCATCGATCAAGGTCCACCTGGCCGCTATCTCGGCTTTCCATCTTCCGTTCCAAGGTAGGTCAGTCTTCGCTCATGACATGACGGCACGGTTTTTTAAAGGTCTGGCGTGTCTCTACCTGAACATTCGGGATCCACACCTTCTTCCTCCATACCTCTCCCATGCATCAGATGAGGCGCACAGGCTACACACCCTGGACGTCAGCATGACGCTGGCCTTCTACATAGCTAGAACAAGGCCGTTCCGTAAGTCACCACAGCTGTTAGTCTGCCATTGCAACCGAAAGGTAGCCCGGTGTCTGCTCAGAGGATTTTGGCCTGTGTCCACTATTGCTATGAGCTGGTGAAAAAGCCTTGGGCGATGATCGTGACAGCACACTTGACTAGGGCACAAGTTTTGTCAATGGCCTTCCTGGCAAAGGTACCAATCCAAGAGCTCTGTAGGGCTGCTACCTGGTCGTCTATCCGCATGTTCACATCTCGTTACGCTGGCTTTCGCAGAGCAGTGCTGCAAGCTGCAAGACCGTGAACTCTGAGCCCGCCTCCATTGATACTGCTTGAGAGTCACCTAAAATGGAATCAACATGAGCAAGCACTCGAAGAAAAAAATGGTTACCCACTTTTCATAACTATTGTTCTTTGAGATGTATTTCTCATGTCCATTCCATTACCTGCCCTCCTGCCCCTCTGTCAGAGTTGTCGGCAAGAAGGAACTGAGAGGGCATAGGGCCGCCAGCACCTGATATACTGACACGTGAATGTGGCACTCAAGGGGCACCACAGCTGGCCCTACAGATACCAGTGTACCCCACCCAAGGGGGAAGAGGGTAAGAACCCGCAGGGGTTGAGAGGGGCTGGGGCTCAGAGTGAGGAGCAAACCCAGACCCCTCCCCTGCTTCCCTTCTCTACCACCTTCCTGGGCCACTAGCGGGGCCCTCAGTGCCCCAAGAGCAGGGACATGGGGTGGCATCTTGGGGGGGCCCCCGCCGCCAAGAAAAGCGCAGGACCCATCATACTAACATCGGCCATCTTGACCGTTTTTTCCAAGGTTCAGAAGTCTGGTCCACAAATACAAAATAATTCTGTATGTAACAATGTCATTTAAACATGTTGTTTTGCCTATGAATTAGTATTCTAAATTGGAAAGTCCTGTATAATGAGGTAATTATTTTGGGAAAGTCTTTATTTATTTAAATAGATGCTTTCATTTTAGCATTGTTCTTTTAAACTTACCATTTTCTCCTAGGAAGAACTGTGGTGGTGGTGACAGAGTTGGCGGCAAGCTTAAAGGAAGGATTATGGGGGGGGGAAATTTGATACAAGAAACAATGTTGGTAAATTCCTCATTTATATGGATTGGTTAATTTTATACTTCTTATTTTCAGATTCTCCTTGATGAACTTTCTTCCACTAAACATTGGGTGTCCATGCATGTTTCAGACCATAGTGGATTCCACTACCGCCAGTTCTTAATAAAGTCCTTGATTGGCAGAACTGTGACCGACAATTCTATACTGGTGCAAAATCAGCTGGTAAATGAGCCAACCCCCAGTCTTCCAAAGGATGAGAAAAATGAAGCGTCTGAAGCTGCCTGTACAGAAGAACTGAGGGTAGATCTCCCCAATCTTCTAAAAGAAGAGTTGGAGCTCTGCAGTGATCTTATTAATACCTTCCCTGGGCATGAAACACTGTGGTGTCACAGGTAAGAGGGCTTGTCAAATAAAACATCGCTTGGAATGATTTTATTGCTTTAAAACTGAAGTCAAAGGGCAAATTGTAATTCTGCTTAAAGACACATCTTGGTTAGTAAAGACTTGTTTCCTGCCCTATGCTAAGTCTTTGATTTTTTTTGATTTCCACACCCATCAGAGCTATTAAATAGAACACTTGACAGGATTTCAGTACCTTGTTGAAATAAGCTGTACACATCCTTTCATAGGACAGTATCATCTGGATAGAGCCTGGATTGTTAATCTATCTCCTCACTCCTTAAATTTAAATGACAAAAGATGAATTAACTGCACAGAGTCTCCAAATGTGCTTGGCTAGATAAAAAAAACTATGTAGTCAAAGGCACATTGAGTAAGTTGGCTCTGAAAACTAACTTTAGTTGAATAATTGCCCCTTTTCTTTGTTCTTGGGTTCAAGTTTGGTTCTACTCTGATCTGGGACTGTAAACGTAGTATCTTAGCACTCCATGTTTGCTTTCCATTATTGATATCAAATTTGTTAGGTTAGAAAGTCTTTTTATTTACACTTAAAATCCTGCAAACTAAATCTGGGATCTGAATATCCAAAAGGGGTCTTCTCACACAGCATCACTATATTCTGCCCTTGGTAACAGTTATGCAACTCCATTGCCTTCAGTGTGTTAGTACAGCCGTAGTGATAGGCCTTGTAATTAGAATGTAATTAGAATTAGAATGTAGTAAACCATTCTCCTGATGATACAAAAGAGGGAGTGGAATTCAGTTCCATTTTTCTTAATGTGCTGGCTGATAGGAGCAAAAAATAGCAAAAACTTATTTGAACATTTCCACCTCCTCAAGAAATCCAAATTACAGCACTTTATGGTTTCCCTGACATTTAGTGACATGTCAGTTCCCATAAACACTGGGTGAAATCCTGGCCCCACTGAAATCCATGAGAATTTTTCCATTGACCTGAGTCGGGCCAGGATTTCACACTGTCAACATTCAGGCTGTTCCAACACTAAGTGAATACAGCTGGCCTGAATTTTTTAATGGGAACTTTTGTGACAGTTTTGACTTGGTTGAATAGAAAATTTCAAGAAATCTTTTTCATTTTGGGTTGTTTTTTTTTTCTTTTCCCCTATTGCTCACAGGTTAGCATAGTCATAGTGGGATTTTTCCAAATTGAAGATATGGACTTAAAGAATTTTATTTTAGAAAATCTTATTTTTCGAAAATGCAGAAAAATGTGGTGATAACAATATTTGAAAAGTGAAAGATCGGTCTATTTTGAAACCCAGGAGAACCAAAACCTTTCTGCAAACTTCAAAATGTTAGCAAAAATTGTTGCTGAGATATATAGATATATATTTTGGCCCCACTCTTTTATCTGTAGTGCACTGCTCACTGTAAAAGCTCAAAAGTCACAAAAAGAAACAAGACAGGGTTGTGGCACTTTGGTAGAACAGTATAGGGAAGCTTGCACTGCTGCTACTGATCTGGCAGCTGTCATGAACACTAAAATCTTTGTGTTTTGTGCAAAATAAGCTGATTTTTGTGGGGAGTTTTGCTGAGAGGGCACATTGAAATGTAATTGAAATTACTTTAGTTGTGGCAGCAGTTTGATTTTTTTTTTTTGTGTGTCACTTTTTTTTTTCTTTTTCCCTCCCCTGATCTTCCTTTGAAGACGGCACATGTTCTACCTTCAGCACCATTTAAACAACAAACTTCCTCTTCCAAATGTACGGTTGACATCTGTGGACAGCAGTGATGGAACTTTGAATAATTCACACCCCAGTACAGCAGTCAGTCATGTGACTCATGCCATGGATGTTGATGGTTTAAATGATTCAAGCAAACAAGGCTATACTCAAGAAACCAAACGCCTGAAGCGTGCCCCTATACAGGACTCTCTTGGCTTGGAAATGGAATACAGGTTCATTGATAACATTTTAGCAACTTGCAGAGACATAGAGCAGGTCAGGTTTGCTACTGAATACAGGAAATGGCTAGTTACTTTTCTAGGTCAATGAAGGAAGTTTACAACCTTCAGGTTCCTCTTTTAGTGCAATATTCTCTTATCAAACACATGCATGTCATGGTTGCAAGTGTTGGCTACCCATGTGCTTCTCACCTTTCTTTGTGGTCAGTGCTAAAATTCATATACAAAGTAATATTTCATTTTATTTATTAAAAAAAATCTAGAATAGCTTTTTATTAAGCAAATGTAGTTTGCTTTTTTCTTTAATCCTTTTTAAAAAAAAATACACAATTTATATTTTTACTTATGGAAACTTCATATCATACCATTGTCCTGCTTAAACTTTTTTTTATCTTAATATGGATTATGAATATAACCCTACCAAATTCACACCCATGAAAAACATGTCATGGACCATGAAATCTGGTCTTTTGTGTGCTTTTACCCTATACTATACAGATTTCACGGGGGAGACCAGCGTTTCTCAAACTGGGGGTCCTGACCCAAAAGGGAGTTGCAGTGGGGTCCCAAGGTTATTTTACAGTGATCACAGTATTGACACCCTTACTTCTGCACTGCCTTCAGAGCTGGGGGCTGGAGAGCAGCAGCTGTTGGCCGGACGCCTAGCTCTGAAGGCAGCACCCTGCCAACAGCAGTGTAGAAGTAAGGGTGGCAATACAATACCATGCAATCCTTACTTCTGCGCTGCTGCCTTCAGAGCTGGACTCCTAGCCAGTAGTCACTGCTCTCCAGCTGCTCAGCTCTGAAGGCAGCATTGCTGCCAGCAGCAGTACCACAACACACCCCCTTCCCCCCCCCCCATGGTTCCCTCCCCACAATTCCTTTTTTGGGTCAGGACTCCTACAATTACAACACTGTGAAATTTCAGATTTAAATAGTTGAAATCATGAAATTTACAATTTTTAAAATCCTATGACTGTGAAATTGACCAAAACAAACCATGAATTTGGTAGGACCCTAACTATGAACAATGGGTCTCTTAAAAAACCAAAAGTTTAAAATTATTTTGATCCAAGTGGAATGTCTGGAAAACAAATAGGTGGATCTGTCATTGTAACATGAACCACCTTCCAGATTATTCTTCTCTTCCATAGCGAATGCTGATAATGACTCTTAACCAAAGCCGGTGGAGTCAGGTTTTTTCAATAAGAATTATTACTTCTGAATTGCTAACTGCCTGTCAAAGATCAGGCTGCAGTGTTTCTGCCTTCCGTTCCCCTTTTCATTATTTCTAAGGGCAAATATTACTATAGTACTGGAATTGTGCTTTTTGTTATTGTCAGTGGTATTTTGTTTGCCTCACACATCTATTGTACATGGTTGATATCAAAGCCTACTAAATTGACCTTGTCAAGTCCGGTACTCACTGGTGGATGCAGGAAAATAAACCGTGTTTCACACACGCAGTGTAGAAGTATGGTTAAAGCTAAATGTGCAGGATTTGTTAGCAAAGTTCTTTCGCTTATGTCATACTTTGTTATTTTTACCTCAATAAGCCAGAGTTAGACACTCTATTTAAATTTCTGAATGTATTATGTACACTACAGAGTCCTACAAAGCCCACTAAACCGCACGTTAAAAAGCTATAGAAAAACTAAGAACGTATGCGTTTCTTAGATGATGGGATAAAAAGGAGTTATGCTGACAGTTTTAGTACTGTTTAAAATGTGCAGGGTCTCTTCCCTTCCATGCTTGTTCGTTGCTTCCTCCCACTAAGCAGGGCATCAATTTCATTTTTCTTCTCTGTCAGTGGACCTTTTCTCATCCAACCCCTCAAGTGTGTGTGTGCTGGAAGGACAATTTATACAGTTCCAGGGTAGTTTTGATCCTGACTTTCCTTTTGGCTACCAATGCAGGTATGTGTAAATACTTGTACTGGCATTTTCTCAGAGCTTTACTCTACATGAGGGACTTCCAGTGTAGCTACATCAGTGTAATCATGCCAGTGCGAAGCCCTCATGTAGAAGCATTGTGCCAGTATAAAGCGAACCTTGCACTAAGGCAACTTTTTACCCCTGTTTCAAACAGAGCAAACTAGCTAAGAGGATCCAGAGCTTCAGGAGAGATCCTTTGCCACCATCCCTGTGTGTGTTTGTCTTGTCTTTCATCAAGTCATTCCCCAAGGTGATCAGTATCATGCTGCTGCTCTTGCTGCTCAGAAAATACTATGAGCAGTAGAAAAGCATTAGAAATACACAGGATTCCTGTGGTCCCATGTCCCTTTTGAGTCTCCCATCAGTGGAGTTACTCTTGCATGTCAAAGGGAAAATAGACCTCTTGTATGGTATGTTTGGCTTTAGCAATGTGGTTGAATTTAATGATCTGAGGAAAAGGGCAACCAATAGGGTCATTCAGGAAACAGCAAGCATCGTTTAAACAAGGTCTCTAAATTTAAACTCCTCCTGGATTTTTAACTCTGCAGAGATTGCTGCCTCCTATGACTTGAAGCTTCTGTTCATAGATACTCTGTGGCTACAATGAGGTCATAGAGACATTTCAAATTGTACGTACATACTTGGTGACTGCTGGGTGCCCAAAAAGTGTGACACTGCCTACCACTGTAGTTTATTGCAGATTATATTGTCAATCCTAAAATTACATTTAAAGTAATTAATTTTGTCTCTTTCAGTTTTATCTTTTCACAGATTACCTGTTTAATAGAAAGGTATTGGAGGGCGGAAAGTGAGGAGAATTTGTGCCTTGTGAAGTAGAAAATTATTATTTGGGGGATGGAGGGGAAGAATGCGGTCTTTTGCTTGTACCATAGTGTAAGATTTGTGGTGGGGGGAGAGAGAGAGAGACTATCAAGGGTGGGTGATAGAACATGAGTTGAAATCCATTATAAATTTCTGTTGGACTGAAGTCTCAGCTCCCTAGAGCTATGTCGTAGAAATATTCTGATATTGAATTTGACAACCCTTCCATCATCATAAATACTTAAGATCAAACTCTGTCCTCTGATACTTGTGTGCAACTCCTTTTTGATGTCACTGGGAATTATGCATATGTGTATGAAGACAGAATTTGGTCCTTATAGAACTATATGCATTTTCATACTTTAAAGGTGCTCCAGTAGGTCTTGGAGTAAAGTGTTGTTGGGTTTTGTGGTGGTGTGGTTTTTTTTTTTTTTAAAGTTTTAAAGGGACACTGTCAACTCAAATTGTAGGGTTTTTTAAAACTTTTTTCAGAAAGTGTAAGTCTGATGAAAATATTTCCGTGATTGCTTTAAAATTCCAAAGAAAACACTGACATTAGTAAACAAAGTAACCATTTCTTGCAGGTTTGCATTACACAAACCTTGCAGTATTGAGGACCCAACATTGGGTGGATGTGTGGGGGGGGGAACTATAAGGAAAAAATGAAATTGACTTCAATGAGTTACATTTTTTCCAAGCTGAGAGAAATCTAAAAACTAAACCAACAGCATCACCAGTGAAAAGAAAATACATTTTAAAAAATTCTTTTCATTTTAAAAATCTAGAGTGGTGTTAGAAACATAGAAAACGAAATATATTCACTTTAATAATATTTGTTTAAGATGTCAGTGCCCCATAGCCTTTTATCTGAACTGGTTAAAGTAATTCCTTGGGAGTATATTTTCAAATTTAGAATTGTGTGATGTCTTGTAACCATGAACTTTTACAAACATGACCACTTAATTTAATTTGACTGGTTTCTTTAAAGTCCTAATTGGGGGAAGGAGGAATACAATAAATAGCAGTAAAAATTTAGACTTCAGCCCATTGGTAATTAACATACATAAAAGTTACTGAGCACAGCTCCTCAGTATTAAGTAACACTGTATTCGGCATTTACTGTGTCATAGGTCAGAACATTCTAACTCAATAATTTAAATGAGGGTTTTGCTGGGTGAAACACCTGACTGCAGCCATGCAGCACCAAACATTTACTCATTTTTGTGATTATTTTGAAAGGTAATAGATATAAATCCGGCTTTATCCAGCACTAAACTGTCACTCCTTTCTAAGTTTCAGTATCTGTTAATTGTGTCCTTTGTTATACACCTCTACCCCGATATAACGCTGTCCTCAGGAGCCAAAAAATCTTACCGTGTTATAGGTGAAACCGCGTTATATTGAACTTGCTTTGACCCGCCGGAGTGCGCAGCCCCACCCCCCCCGCCCGGAACACTGCTTTACCGTGTTATATCCGAATTCTTGTTATATCAGGTGGCATTATATCGGGGTAGAGGTGTATTATATGGCATTTACATTGGTGCAAACCTTTTTTGTGCACTGGCTCAGTCTTATAGCAGCATCTTTCCACTGGAAATGAATTGAAGGCCTTTGGAAATGAATGTCATTTGGAACTCTAAATGTGGTTAATTGTATTTTCAATCAAATCAAAATGAACAATCACATTTTTAAATGATGTGTAATGTTCTCTGCTGTAATGTGCATTACCTAGTATTGCATCAGCAATTGGTTTTTCTGGTGGTGTAATCAGTAGGGCAAAACATACTGATGACTGTAGTGATGGATGACTACAGTGCTTGGCTGAATGCTTCTAGTCTTAGAAATATTTTCATTGTTTTAATAGGGGACAATTGAATTGTCAGTCCAATGAGTAATTTATTACTGGTTGTATAGCTACCTTATATAGCACTGGTTTATAAAATAAAAGAGCATAGTGAAGAATACAGTAAGAAAGTTTGGATTCTGTTTTTTCAGCTGAAACTAGCTAAAGCATTTCAGTGTTTTTGTGTTAGAAATTTATGTGTAGGAGTACTTTTTTCATTCTTCACCTTAAAGTAGGTAATTTAATGAATCTTTAAACAGTACTGTATAATCTTGACAACCAGAATCAGAGTCTTGAAGGGGCCTTGTCTACACAGTCAAATCCAGTAATCAAATCTCTTAAGAATGTATTTTAAAAATGATGGGGGAGGGGATAGCTCAGTGGTTTGAGCATTGGCCTGCTAAACCCAGGGTTGTGAGTTCAGTCTGTAAGGGGGCCATTTAAGAATCGGGGGCAAAAATCTGATCTGATCTGTTTGGGGATTGGACCTGCTTTGAGGACTAGATGACCTCCTGAGGCTCCTTCCAACCCTGATATTCTATGATCTGTGAACAAAATACAGCAATTGCAGGATAATTTAACATTTGGGCTACAGGGATTTCATGATCAAATTCCTGGACAAGACTTTTTTTCCCTTATAAGCCTGTAGTGCTGCTTCCACGTTACAGAAGTGATCCTGAGCTTTTTGGTCCTTTATACGATAATTTAAAAAATAAACCGTCCGACTCAAATCTTCTACAGCAGTGGTTTTCAAACTTTTTGTATAGATGACCCCTTCACCCAGCAAGCCTTGGGTTTTGACCCCCCCTCCCTTATAAATTAAAAATGGTGGTGGTGGGTAATTTAATTTATTGAGGGCTCAGAGCTCTCATCCTCATGGAGCTGACAGCTCAGGATCCCCATGTAACCACCTTGTGACCCCCTGTGGGGTCATGACCTCCATTTTGAGAACCCCTGTTCTACAGAGATCTTGAGATCAATGGAGTGAAAGGTATATGCAACTAGCATGTTTGCTATTTTCCCCTCTATCTGATATTCTTTCCTTACAACTAACTCTTATCAGCTTTGACGTTAAATATAAAGAAAACCCTCATCATTTTCAAATGCTCTTAAAATGCAGTTTAGTAACAAAAGAAGGCCATTGTATTCTTTCTAGTGTTTTTCCTTCTCTTTCCCATTGTGCTCAGACAATGGCTCATTCTGAGCTGCTTGTCTCCTTTTCCCCAACTAACAAAGAATGTAATGAAACTATGGGGAGGTGGCCTCATTTAACATAAGGATAACTTTTTGACTACCTCCCAAAAATGCTCTGATCGTGCCCTTAGGTGGAGTTCATCAGGCTCATTCACAATCTCAGGCTAAACCCAGATCCTCATTTCAGAGGTGAAAAGCAAAAGCTTTATCTATTAGACCATTTAGTTTCCCTTAAGAGGTGTTTTTTGTTTTTTGGGTTTTTTTTTTTTTAACTAAACAAATCTAGAGGAAATAAAATAAAAATTCAAGTAGTTTTTATAGTTGGAAAACTATATAATTTACATAGACTCTCATCAATTATTTCCTCTGACAGAGCATTGTATTGAAGTCAAATGGAAGAAACTAGTGCTTCCAAGAAAATTCTTTGTAGTCAGTTTATGCTTTCAAAATGTTACTATGATCAGTGATTATAAACCTGATACTTCCTTGTGGCTTTTACTTAGTATGTAACGTTACTTCTCAGGGCATAGATTATTTTCGTGAATTAGGGTACATTTTTTACCGTTTTTATAATCAATGGTTTAAAAAAAAAAGCATAAGTGATAAACATATAACTGGCTCTTAACATTTTTAGTCTAGAATAGTATTGTATATAGTCACTAGCTAAAACTGTAGCTTGGTACCTGCTTTAGGCCTGCCTTTCCCATTTGCCCCCAGTACTCATTTTCTGTAAACAAACTTTACTCTGTATCTTAAATTGCTGTAGTGATTTATCAGGAAACTAGGGGCCTGATCCTGAAAGTTGCTGGGTACCTGCTATGTAGCTCTCAAGTACGCTCATGTCCCATTGATGTGAATGGGAGTTGAAGGCACTCAGCACCTCCCAGGGCCAGGCTTTAGAAAACCAGGGGAAATTTATTGTGTATCTGACATATTATATATTTTGACTTTTCTAAACCCTGCTTTGACTCTGAACACTAGAATCAAACCTGTTTTATGAGGCAAAAGAATTTTATTTATCAGTGAGCGAATGTTTAGGTACCATACAGCTTGACTAAAGAGCAGAACTCTTAACTGAAAATTGTTTATTCAAGCATTCTTATCTGTATTGTATGGAACCTGCTCATAATTCTAGAAAATAGATGGTTTAAAAAAAAAAAAACACTAACATATCTGTAAGTTGTGCACATTGAATTTTCTGAATGGAATATGATTATGGTGAGGCAAAGTAAGTTTTCTTGGAAGACTGTTAGCAGTTCACATGAGACATGAATGTTAATGCTTAGATATTACAGATTGGTTTCCTCTACAGACGCATTATGAATGGATAAATATATAGTATAGATTCTCATTGTCTAGTATTGTAAGTGTCATAAGTGATATAAAATATCAGAAGAAAATGTGTTTCTTACAAGGCAAAATATACATACTGTGATCATTCCCATTTGTTCAGGTTTTTACTTTGTGAAGTGGCTACATTTAATGCAGTGTTCCCATTTTGTAACAGTGTGCTTGGGAATGTTGAAAAATGGGAAAGTGGTTTTAGTTAGCATGGGGATCCATGGTACTGCAAATATGTAGGTCAGTATTGTAGTACCTGTGTGAACCACTGTATAATTTTATAAAGCCATCACTTTGATCTCACAAAATTTTAACATAATTAGGGGAGATGTATAGGAAAAAAATTCACTTTTATGGCTGTCATATCGTTAGAAAAAATACTGTTCTTTTATGTAAGCAACTTTTAGCCAAAAGATTGCATTTTATCAGAAACTTTCATATTTGTTGGTTTACAACTATCATTGTCATAAATACTCTGCAAATTAATTGATTGCAGATACATTAGATCAAAAATAAGGTTGATGTCAATAGGGATAATATGGTGACAAAACAGTATGAATAGTATGACTGTGGGAATAAAACAATGCACATAAATTGTCGGTATTGTACAAAATAATAAATGTAAAGAAGTCATTTTTCCTCCAGCGCTTCCTTTTTTATTACAAGATAAATTCCTTTAAGAGAATACCACTGTAGGTCAGTAAAGAGAGAGATTCCTTGAACACAATCAGAAATAAGAAGCCAGTTGTGAATAAATAATCCATGATATGTGCACTACAATAACTAGGAAGAAAAGACTGTTGTGCCCAGTATAAATCCCTTCTTGTAATGAAGGGCCAAACTCTCCTACATTTGGGTTATTCTTGGTTAAGGTACTTGAGGCTTTGTGAATGGCAGTTCTTCTGTAAGGGCTGTTTGCTGTCCTGTAGAAGAAACTGGGGGTTCCACTACACCACCCTTTAACCAGTGAATATTCCAAGATCTCTGCCAACTTCAGGGATTGCTGAAGGTAAAGAGCAGTCTCAGAGATTCCTTCTTTTGCCACTGCTGTCCAGCCCATCTCACTTCCACAGGCCCCTGAACAGCACAGCTTCTACAGGAGCTATGTTTCCAAGGGCATTGCCAACCTTGGATGCCCTGAGAGACTGTTCCAAACTGTGAAGTGGGGGCAAAGAGCATAAATTACTGCAGACTGGGCTCTGGGGCTTGGATGGGAGAATCTGCTGGTCTTTTGCCTCATCTATTGACGTGGAATCCCAAAGAGCACACCTGGAGAGCATTCCTAGAGAGGCATGTTGTGAATGAGGTGCTTCATGATCTGTGGGTACAAACTCTCTTGCATACTCCCCTCTGCTTCCTCTTGTGGAGGAAAAGCAACTAAGGGTATGTCTACACTACGAAATTAGTTCGAATTTATAGAAGCCGGTTTTATTGAAATCGGTTGTATACAGCCGATTGTGTATGTCCACACAATAAAATGCTCTAGGTGCTCTAGTCGGCAGACCGCGTCCACAGTACGAGGCTAGCGTCGACTTCCGGAGCATTGCACTATGGGTAGCTATCCCACAGCTATCCCACAGTTCCCGCAGTCTCTGCCGCCCCTTGGAATTCTGGGTTGAGATCCCAATGCCCGGATGATGCAAAACAGTGTC